>NC_057800.1:545056351-545059491 GCF_018294505.1 Triticum aestivum
TCAGTTAACAGCCATCGATCGATCGCTC
The DNA here is from genome assembly GCF_018294505.1 of Triticum aestivum. NCBI lineage: Eukaryota > Viridiplantae > Streptophyta > Magnoliopsida > Poales > Poaceae > Triticum > Triticum aestivum. The sequence goes on from NC_057800.1 coordinate 545,056,380, forward strand.
AGGTTCAGTAACGCGTAGCCTGCAGTGCAATCGCCCGGGTTCAGTTAGAGCCCAACGCCTCGCTCGGGTTCAGTTAGAGCTAACGCCTCACACACACGCGCGTGCGTGTACAAGAGAAACGCGCATCGCTCGGCCCCCGACCTCCCACCGTAACCGGGAACTCCCCGAAATTTTCCTCGCCCTCGCTTCTACCACAGTTTTTTCCGCCATGGATGGCCCAAAGAATGTCATGCGGCTGCGTCTCCGGCCCGCCCAAGACAAAAAGCCCATTTTCTGTCATGATTTTTTGTCATAGAAGTAGGAGCCCACCACATCTATGATGATACCGGGTTTTGTCACAATTATCGTCATAGAAGTGTCATATGTATGACAGAAAAAATTTTGTTCGGCCCAAAATGTCACGGATGTGTCTTTTTTTTGTAGTGGAACCGGCTGACCGAGGCCAAGCACCCGGTGAACTTCTATACATCACGCAGCCGAGCCGGCCTGCGCATGCGCTCGATGGCCTTGATCTTCTCCGGGTTCGCCTCAATGCCGCGTTTCGAGACGAGGAAGCCGAGTAGCTTTCCGGCCGGAACACCGAAGACGCATTCTTCCGGGTTAAGCTTGACCTTGTATTCGCGGAGGTTGGTGAATGTTTCCTTCAAATCGTCGAGGAGCGTGAGGTTCTGCTTGTTCTTCACCACGATGTCGTCCACGTACACATGGATATTGCGGCTGAGTTGCGGCAGCAGGCATTTCTACATGCGGTGCTGGAAGGTGGTGCCGGCGTTCTTTAAGCCGAACAACATGGTGACGTAGCAATACGCCCCGAAGGGCATGATGAAGGACGTCTTCAAGGCGTCGGCTGGGTCCAGCTTGATCTGGTGGTAGCCGGAGTAAGCGTCCAGGAAGGAAAGGAGCTCACACCCGGCGGTCGAGTCGATGACTTGGTCGATCCACGGGAGGGCGAACGGATCCTTGGGACAGGCCTTGTTGAGGCTGGTGTAGCCGATACACATGCGCCAGGTCTTGTTCTTCTTCAGGACAAGAACTGGGTTAGCCAGCCACTCGGGGTGAAACACTTCCATTATGAAGCCGGCCGCCAGAAGCTTGGCGACCTCTTCACCAATGGTTCTTCTCTTCTCTTCAGAAAATCGTCGTAGAGGTTGACGGACGGGCTTGGCGTCCTTGCGGACATGAAGTTTGTGCTCGGCGTACTTCCTCGGGATACCCGGCATGTCCTTGGGGGTCCATGCAAAGATATCCCGATTCTCACGGAGGAAGTCGACGAGCTCGCCTTCCTATTTGCTGTCGAGGCAGGCGCCAACGACAACGTACTTGCTGCAGCTGGGGTCTTCTGGGTTGAGCTTCACTTTATTAATTTCCTTGGAGGGCTTGAAGGCGGCCTCGTCGGCCGGGTCCGAGGTCGGGATCGACGCGGCGGAGGCCTCGCCTGTTAGGGCGACGATCCAGTTGAGCTGGCGCCGATCCTCGGCAATGACCAGCGACTCGACCAACTTGGTGCCGTCTCGGGCGCACTCCAGGGACTTGCAGTAATCGCCGGTGATGGTGATGAGGCCCTTGGGACCCGACATCTTCATCTTTAGGTACGCGTAGTGGGGAACCGCCATGAATTTGGCGAGCGCGGGCCGGCCCAGCAACGCGTGATACACGCTGGACAGGTCCACCACTTTGAACCAGATCGGTTCACGCTGGAAGTGGCTGCTGTCACCGAACAGGACGTCTAGCCGGACCCGGCCAATGGGGGAGCAGAAGAGGCCGAGCACGATGCCATGAAAGATCGTCCGGTTCGGCTCGAGGTCCTCGGCCTTGAGGCCGAGCTTGGTCATCGTGTCGCAGTAGAGGATGTTGATGTTGCTGCCGCCGTCGATGAGGACTCGGGAGAACTTGCATGTGCGCCGCGCAACGATGGTGGGGTTGAGGACGAGGGCGTAACCACCTGGACTTGGCATGACTACCGGGTGATCCTCCCGGGTCCAGGTGATCGGGCGATCCGACCAATGCATGAACTCTGGTTTGGCCGAGACGACGGTGTTCACCTCCTGCCGAAGGAGGCGCTCGCTGCACTTATCATCGCCAAGGCTGGTGAAGACGACGTAGGCCGCGCTCTGGTCCGGGTAGGCGTCGTCACGCATCGCGCCGCCAGCTGGAGGTGGCGGTGGAGTTGGTAGCGGCTGTCCAGCACCCGGAGCTGGAGCCGGAGGGGGCGGGACGTCGCCCCTCATGATGCGCTTGGTGATGGCGCACTGCCGAAGCATGTGCGTGGAGGGTCTTGCATCGATGTGGTGCTTGCAGGGGGCGTCGAGCATCTGCTCGAAGCTCATGGTGGGTTGCCATGTCGTCTTGTCGGTTTGCCGGTGCTTCGCCGCCGGGTCCGCCGCGGGCTCGATGGCCGCGACGAGCCGGATGTCGGGACGCGGCGCCGGCTGGTCGGCCTTGCGCTTGTTGTTCTGGTGATGCTGCTGTCGGCTGCTTTCGCCGGTCGGTTTCGGAGGGGGAACCGGCTTCGCCTTGCCGGCTTCATCCAGCGCCACCTGGATCTTCATGGCGGAGTCGGTGTTGGCGTACTTGTCCATCGTCACCATGAGCGCGGCCATGGTGGTCGGCTCGGAGCGTAAGAGCTTGTGCTTGAGGAGGGTGCCGTCTCGGCACCCGTTGATGAAGTACTGGATCGCCTGGACTTCATGGACGTCATCGCAGCTGTTCCGGAGCTCGGTCCAGCGTGCGAGGTACTCGTGGCCAGTCTCCGTAGGCCCTTGCACGCACATGGCGAGCTGGCCAGGGCGGTCGGGCCGCTTGTAGGTCCCCGTGAAGTTGTAGATGAAGGCTTCCTCGAAGTCCACCCACGTGTTGATGCTGCCCGTCGGCAGGCTGTTCAACCATGTGTGGGCCGGCCCTTGGAGCATGAGCGGTGCGTAGCGCACGGTGAGACGACGATTTGCACCGGTGATGCCAATGGCCGTGGTGTAATCGGTGAGCCAGTCTTCTGGCTTCACCGTCCCGTTATACTTGGGGGTGTCGCGGGGGAGCATGAATCCTTTGGGAAAAGGCTCCTCCCGGATGCGGGGTCCGAAGCACGCCGGCCCGATAGCGCCACTCTCCTCCATCT